>NC_135433.1:40306103-40326103 GCF_051991255.1 Vanacampus margaritifer | reverse complement strand
CATATGTACATAGCAGTGTATTGCACTAACAAGCAGCTGCTCTTTTTAAAACCGTCATTAGTTTACATTTTTAATTCTTTAAAAGTATTACAGAAAAATTATTAAGACAATTAAGATTATAGTACATTGAAAAGTGGAAGCGTTCGAGGGGCACTAATCAAAGGAAAAAGGGAAGGCGCTACAGGAGAAAGAGTGGCTGACTGCAGTACTTTGCAGTTCAGTCATTTTTTGACACGCTGAAATGCTGTACCCCTAGCGACGCCCCTCTCCTCCGGTGTGCGCATTGAAGCTGCTGTGACCGACCGGTACAAACTCAAGGAGACGCCAGCGAGAAGCGAGGCAGACACTCACCCCCGCGTTCGCCATTTAATTCAAACAGACGCTTGCTTGCAGCGTTTTTTTTAGCTTGCGTCACCACAATTAAATTTTATTTCGGCCGAATGCCGGCAATAATAGCTATTTTCGGCCAAATATTTTTGGTGCATCACTAGATAACAGTTATCTTATTGGAACTATTATTCTCATTACTGAACACAGAATTATTATATTTTATTTAAGCGAGTCAGTTGAATTTACAGAATACATGGACGACGACATAGCGCATGGTCAGGATTAGGGATGCTCGATACCACTTTTTTCGCGACCGATACGCAACTCTTGAGTAGCTACTGATACCAAATACCGATACCACTAGTAAATAAAATTCCCCACCCATAAATGATAGATGATTTTAAACAAATACCTCTATAACCAAATATATTATTTTCCTTAAAATTGCATGAAGCTAATGGCAACTTTGTATTCATATAATTTCTAATTTCTTGTTCCTAATCGTAAAACGGCCGCCGCAAGACTGGTATATTGGCACAGATACATGGTATCGGTAGTCACCCATCATAGTCAGGATGATACCACCTCTGCCTCAATTTGAGCCAGGAAAAATCCTCAGTAGTAAATTGATCGACACAAACAAAATGCACCTGAAATGAAAAAAGAAAGCAATCGTTAAAGATTAGGAGGACCTTATTTTTCTTAGCACTATAAATTAGTACTGCATATAACAAAGTAAACTATTTTGTATTTTATTGTTATGTGTTGCTATTGAGGCCTTGCGGCAAAGAGGTCGTGTTCTGATGAGTCTTGCGATGTTAAAGTTCACAAACGCAACACGGTGCGTGGTCGCGACTCACGAGTGGAAAGAAAGAGACACCTGCATGAGGGAGCGCGTTTGATGTCAATGCGTTCGGTGGCATACAAAAACTGTTTTGGTTATTAATAAACGCAAGTTCGCTGACTAAAGCCTCCGCAATCCATAATAGACCTTACAAATATGTTAGCGTACCAAACAGAACATTGCGTTACACACACGGTGCTAAAGCTAGCTTCGAGACATGATTATCACTATGCCAGAAATGCTATTAGACATCTACCATAACATGTTTCCTTTTTAAAAGCTACTTCATCACTGCCGTGGAGCAATAAAAGGGAGGTATGCATCGGCTGAAGTATTTTAGTGCAAGAGCTAACGTGACTAGTCTGTTCAGAGTTTGTGACGGCAATAGATGCCCCAAGCTGTTGCGACAGACATCAGTAACAACTTCGTCCTGAAATGACGTTCAAGCTCCTGCTAAGAGTGATAAGACGTGTTGCTATGTCCATCCATCCATTTTCTTAACCACTTATTCCTCACAAGGGTCGTGGGGGTGCTGGAGCCTATCCCAGCCGGCTTTGGGCAGTAGGTAGGGTACACCCTGAGTATTTTGAGGCAGGTTTCCTAGACGCGCTGCCAGCTAAACTCGGCTAAAAGTAAAAACACATTGGCTCAAGATGCACTTGTTGCAATTGCTAATTTTCATACAATTATATTACAATGTTACCTTTTGTGCTGCTGATAAATTAAAATTGAGACCTCAAGGAGGCCATTTGTGGAGAACTCGCAAAATCAACATTTTTGTCCAAGCGATACATTTTTTTTGTCTAGCTAAAAAACAATGTTGCAGACATGTGGATCCTTTTGCTGGAGCGGGTCACAAATGATTTATTTGTCTTCTGTATTTATAATTGTTACTGAAGGAATTAACATTAAATGTAATTTTTTGCGTGTTCAAATAATTCCAAGATGAGATTCTGGTGAAGAGGGTCCTTGCAAGGTTGATTTATTACAGAGATCTCTGGTCACACAATTGCATACCACCTAAGCAGTGTCATCCAATGTGTGTGTCCTCTTTTGCCCACACAGCCTCTTTATTCAAAACATGAGGAAACGCCTCTGTCATCCCGTGAGGTACAGAATGAGTTTGCATTTTCCCAGTAAACTAGATCGTCCTTGAACTTTTAAAAAACGGATTTCTGACGAACAGCAACCAGACTTCTTAGATAAACATATTAACTTTCTCATGTCTGGGAAAACAGTACAAAAGATAGCAAGAATGTTAAAAGCATTACTCATCAGGTTATATTAGGTCAACATAATTACACCTTCATCAACACATCTATAATGAAATAGAACAGGTAAAATGTAAAATAAAACAAAAAATGTTAACAATGTCAACATTACTTAACCAAGCAAGAATTTACTTCTATCCAAATACCTGATTGTTCACTAGAATACAACAACATTCGATAGCCGTAGCCTTAATAATATTAATTTTGAGACATGTGCACACGAGTTCCTCTACCAGGCCCCCTATCAAAGCTAGCTAGCATGTACCTTGCAAGCCATACTGCACACGCTTACCTCTAAATTTAAGTTTTTGCTAACATAAATAAATATATATTAGAAATTATATTATATAAATAAAAAAGGTTGGCCCAAAATTACCTTTATTTGTTTTCATATTTTTAAATATTAAAACATTTTGTTGTTTTGTACGCCAAAATTTTATATTGGTTTAACCAATAAACAAGCAACAGAAATGGCTCTTACAATCGTGATTATTATTATTAATATATATATATTTTTTTTTTTTAAATAATCGAGCAGCCCTAGTAAGAAACTGCCAAAAAGTCACATCCAACCTGCTCTGAGTCCAAACATTTGTGTTTTGGCCCACTTTTACCATTTTATTTTCATTATGTAATGCAGAGTTCAAGCTCAGCGAGTGCTGACATTAAAGTGACAGCATCAAACCCCCGCCACCCCCCTCTCCTTACGCTCCCTCCCACCTCCTCACCGTCTCCTGGGTGCCACGTGCCCGCCGCCGGTCTGCAGACCTGCTGTGCCATCTGACACACTGAACCCCTGACACCGAGCAAGCAGGCAGGCTGGTGGCAAAAAAGAAGAAGAAAAAAAAAAGGCGCAGCAACAAACTGCGAGCAGTAGTAGTAGTAATAGGACCTGCACACTAGCATGACACTTGAGTCAGCTTGCACATTCATCAGCACCATTCAGCGGATGTGAAGGAAGATATTCAAAAGCCCAATTTATCACGCTGAAGTGTAAAATTTTAAAATGCCAGAATCCCACTGGATGCACCAAAACACTTAAAATTAGGTCTGCACAATATATCGAAAAAATATCAATATCGCGATATTGACCCATGCAATATACATAGCGCAAGGACATGCAATAAGTTTTATATTGAACTTTATGCTTTTATCTGAATTTGACCTGTCAGCCAGCCGCTAACTAAAATGTGCACCGCCATCTAATAGGGGTTAGGGTTAGAAATTAGGGAAATTACCAAGAAGGTGGAGGAGTTTAAGTATTTAGGGTCAACAGTCAAGAGCAATGGAGTGTGCGGAAAAGAAGTGAAGTAGCTTGTGCAGGCAGGCTGGAACGGGTGGAGAAAAGTGTCGGGTGTGATAGAAGAGTTTCAGTTAAAATTAAGGAAAGGTTCATAAAACTGTGATGAGACCAGCAATGTTGTTTGGTCTGGACTCTCTGGAGAGAGGAAAAGACAGGAGGCAGAGCTGAAGGTGGCAGAGATGAAGATGCTGAGGTTCTCTTTGGGAGTGACCAGGATGGATAGAATCAGGAATGAGTACATCAGAAGGACAGCACATGTTGAGGCCTACATACACCAATCCGACGTCGGCCAAATGTGACAGACGCCTACCCCCCATGGCGTCGGCCCAGATGTTGGCACGTCGTGTACAAAAATGACATAATACACACCACACCGACTATTACGTACCTTCAGCGCATGCGCGAAAATCAATTCCCCTCCGTACCATCGGCGGCGGTAGCCATTATTCCTTAAGGCAACTAACTGGCAACCTCTTTACGGGGGCAGGATATAAAAACGTTAACAACCTATACCGGTGTTGACAGCGGCGCCGGGGTAAACACGGCAGCCAGCTGGTGAAGCAAAAACGGGCGCTAGAACAAGCTTCGTCCCCCCTTTTCGTTCCCGAACGCATGGATGTACTTTGTTGTGGCGTATCCTGGACCCTGTCGACTCCTGGCTGCTACCTATCGTCGGGTCACCCGAAAACCTTCGGCCGTGCTGCTCCCCACGTTTTGAACGCGGTGCCGACCTCCAGCTTCTGAAGGAGCTTCCTCGAGACCGCCAGAAGAAAGGGCCATGCACCCCTGCTGCTCCCACAAGGATCGCGCTGTTAAATGCGCGGTCATTGATAAAACGTTTATTTTGAGGGAGCTTTTCTTTTCCAACAACTTGGATTTCCTCTGCCTGACGGAGACCTGGAGTGTCGCTGTTGAGTCCACCGGTATGATTGAATTACTACCGCCTGGCTGTGCTTACTTGGACGTTCCAAAGACGTCGGGCCGAGGTGGAAAACCGGCGACTAATTTAAAAAACAAATTTAAATGTAAACGATGTCTATTTACCACATCGAACACAGCTTTGAAGCCACCTTCTTTAAAGTCGGCCAAACTGTCACTGTGCTGTGTCATTTACCGACCTCCAAAATACAAGGACTTTTTTAATGACTTTGCAAATATTTTTGCCGAAATATGATCATATCCTCTTTATAGGGGACTTTAATATTTGCGTGTGCTGTCCTGAAAAAACATTTAGTTGAGTTGAGTACTGTTTATCCACGTTGTCACTTGCTCTTCTTGCCCCATGCGCTGATTCGCTTGCTAACAGCCAATCAGTGATCAAATGCCCCCGATGCCGATTCAACATGTCAAATTTGCTAGAAACGCCCCCCTCCCACCGTATTCCAACTTGATCCGACTTCCCGACAGTAATTTATACACTGATCAGACGGCGCTTGCCGTCGGCCCAACGCTGACCGACTCCCGATGTCGGATTGGTGTATCTAGGCCTTTAGAGTCAGAGAGGCCAGACCGAGATGGTTTGGACATGTCCAGAGGAGAGATAGTCAGTATATTGGCAGAAGCATGCCGAGTTTACAAATGCCAGGCAGGAGGTCAAGAGGAAGACCAAAGAGGAGGATTGTGGATGTAGTTAAAGAGGAAATGAAGGTAGTAGGTGTAAGAGCGGAGGATGCAGAAGACAGGGTTAAATGATTCACTGTGGCAACCCTGAAGAGAAAAGTCGAAAGGAAAAGAAGAATTAACTAATATTATATTGAGTTTGCTCATTTTGCTGCATGATTTTTTTAATTATTTAATTAGATAATAAAAATTTAATTTCTTTAGGTACATCTAAATAATAATAATATCGATGTCACCATATCACATGATTTTCCAATATCATGCAGCCCCACTTAAAATATAATGTACCCGTAACAAACTCACACTGTTAATCAAGTGTCTTTTTTGGTTATATGCTACAAAAACAAAAATTAACCAGAAAACAACACCACTGTTGCTATAACATAATACTCCTACTGTTAAAAGGGGACTTAACCCATCACCAAACAATGATTTCCCTTCATGTCTGCTAAATATACCACTATGATGGTATCTCTCATGTTGCAAAATAATGCCAACGAAAACATGTGTAGTACCACACAAAACATGTCCCCCATGTTGCTATATAACATGAGCAAAATACACATCACTAAACACATACTCCCTCATAGTTTACTAAAATCTGACCAAAATACACATTTGAACGTAAAATCATCTTAAATGAACCCAGATTAACCAAAATATACATCACTGTATATTTTGATCACACTTTATTATGCTAAACTATGTATTAATAAAAATCCCAATCTGCTCTAATTTGCTTAAAAAGGTGATCCCAATTGCACATTACCATAAACTATGAGATCCCTTGTTGTTAAATAAGACCAAAACACACCACTGTGAACTAGATAAATTATATTGTTAAATAATGCTAAAAGATATCAAAAATTGAATAAGTGCAAACTAAAATCCCCCCAAATCAACATTGACTGGCAGTGTCAATCAAAATCCACTATTATACTCAAGAGTTTATTAAAAGTCTTGCACTGGAGATCAACCAAACATTGTGGGTAAGTTTATTGACAATAGCCCCAAAAATACCTTGCACTGCTAAATATTGACACAAATGTGTGACACCGGAACCTCTAACCTCTTTCGTATTGCTAAAATACTGTGACAATACACCTCACAATAAATGACAGCCCTGTATTAGTGATTTGACCAAAGTACACGTTAATTATGACATCCCTTTTGATGCTGAACAATGCCCCAAACATACCACTATAAACTACAATATAATATCTCTGATATTGCTCACAAGTGACCCAAATACATACTATTAAACTACGGAATGCAACCTAACCATTACAAATTGCTTTCAGTATAATGCAGTGCAGTAAACAGACTACAACCATAACAGTGGATTACATCATCTAAACTAATAGCAGTTAATTTTGCATCAAAGCTTCGGGTTAAGCACGCAGTCAATGAAATATCTGGCCTGTGTGAACATGCTGCATGCTTAAGAAGTGTAGTAGTTAGCTGCCATCCATTCGTCCCAAGCGAGGCGTGCGTGCAGTGTTGACATTCCCCTCGGGCGCCCCCTGCCGCTCTCCCCTCGCTACTACGCCAACACAAGGCCCCGACACAAAATGTCCGCCGCGCCACAGTCACATGATCCCTTTGTACTCGGAAAACAGCTTCACGCTCTAATCTCCACCGAAAAGCCGACAAATGTATCAAAAATCGACACGGCGCTTCCCCACGTTGCCGAAAACTAACTAAAACGCGGGGAAAGGACCATTTAAGGCTCAAATTCGTCGTGTTTCTGTCGGGAAAAAACGGCGGCCATTTTGTGAGGGCTTGCGCAGAACATAAAAGAAGGCAACAGAGATGTAGAAAAACATATACAAAATCACATTTTTAAAATAACACAGTAGAATAAACGAAAGCCTACCGATTCCTCCTCCTTTTCCATGCCCGTCGGCATCTGTGGCACAGCCCTGTTAATCGACGCATACTCGTGCAGGTCGGGTAAATCCTCACAACGGAAGACGGGCAGCGGCTTGGTGGCGTCCAGCGCCCGCGCCCGAAACGACAATTTACTCATTTTTCCTCCTTTCAGGTCCCCCCCTCTCACAAATAATGTCTATCCGAGCTCCTAAAATTCACCGCGGTGACGAGTGAAGCTTTCATGGATGATTCTGGGGCGGCTAACTCTGACGTTTTTTTTCCCTTTTTTTGTGAGCTTGTCAAGCGCTAAGGTAGGGCGTCGCCAGCCCAGAGCCGCCGTGTGGTGTGGTGGGGGTGGAGGCCCGGATGTCGGTCGCTGTGTCTCGGCCTGCGTTTTCCCGGCGCTCCGCTTCCCCTCCGCGTTGGCGGCTCAGTGCGCCATGGGCAACATGGCGGACATTTAAAAGTGTTTTGGCGTGTTTTTGCTCGATTCAGTCCAGCCCTCCTACCCCCTCACTACATTCCCCACCACCCCCCAGCCTCCTCTGTCAGTACAACCCCCCCACCCCCCAACAAAACCCGCCCAGCCAGCCGGGCGACCATTCCCACGCGGCTCCAAGCGCGTGCGCGTTGCGGTCAAGGGAAGTAGCGCGTGGAAATGAAAGTATTTTATGTACGTGTCGATGTGTGGAAGTGTGTAATTATTTGTATGCGGTTGAGGATAAACTGTTCGAAGAATGAGTTAACAAAAAACTATTCGACCGCGCACATAAAAAAAAAAAAGAATATATAAAACAATATCATATTTTAGAAAATATGCCGGGCGGAAAACTCACCAATGACAAGATGAATAAAATGTTAACAGATCCCAAATCCAAACGGACAATTCAAGTAAAATTTAAAAAAGCAGATCCAATAATATATGAATTAATATATCTAAAACGTTCGTTTAAAATAATAATAAAAAGCACATTTAATATAAATTAAGCAATACTGTATAAACAAGCCATGTCAAAGTAACGCCAATATTATAATATATGAATTAATACATTGTTTATTTTGATTTATTTATTTTAGAAAATTTACCATCAATAATTGTACAAACATAATACAAGTTTCATTTGCAAAGTTTTTACTCACATACTGTACATAACATGTCTGTTAAAAATGTATGACAAATGTTACATATGTGACTAATTAGTTAATGTTTCCAATTCTTTAAATTTTTTTTTTATATTAAAATGTGTTTTTGTTTTTTTTAAGCTCAATTCATATATTTCCTAACTAACAAGTTTGATTTTAAAATGCATTTGTGACAATTCAACACCTATTTGCATTTTTATAGATTTAATACATTATTTACCCACAAGGATAGCATGAATATTCTCACTGTGAATGCAAAATCTGAATTTTAATAGTATTACCTCACATGACAGATATTTGTAAAAACAAAAAATAATAATAATAAATAAGATCACAAATACCAACATGAAGTTACATCACAATACAAGAATACACCCAGTTACAGTATAATGTATATACTGTATGCATTTTTTTGTTACTGATTGTAGTAGATAAATACAATAAATTAATAAAATGAAAATTTGAAGCATGTTCCCTATGTGGGCCACGGAAGGGCAGTTAAATTTCCCAAATATCATAATTAAATTCTTCCTGTTTTTCCCCACGAGGTTCACAAGCGTGCTGGAGCCTATCCCAGCTGTCTTCGGGCAGTAGGTAACCCACGTACGCCCTGAACTCACCTGGTTGCTAGCCAATCACAGCAATTAAATTTTAATAGGTTAACTTTCCTTGATATTTAATAAACGAGCACTACTGGTGTTTTCAAATGGAAGGTAATACCGGTGATTCCAAATTTCTTAATTAGCACTTCAAACAATAATCAACTAATCAAGCTTGATCCTATAGCTATTTTCATAACAAACAATTGCATACATAATAAAAGGTTTTGGAGAACAGTCATAAGACTCACACATTTACAGATAGATGTCCAAAACATGTAAGAATTTGTTTTAATATGTGACGTTAAATGTATTTAATCTGCTAAATAATGTAACAATTGAAACGCAGATGAGAACCTTTACAATGTCGTTATCGAATGGACTAAGGTTAAGGTGTAAAAGCACCTGACGTCAACATGGAAAAAATTCAAATCATTCAATTCTCAACTTTGACAATAGAAATAAAAAAAGAAAATTACAAACATGCATAAACATCTTTAGAAGAAAGTTTCAAGAGAAGTCAACACAACTATTCAACAAATTGTCTTAACATTCAACTTACCAGCCATCTTGGAGTCAAAGTTTACCCAGGATCACACAAAGGGAACTCCACTTCTTTCGTAAAATCCATTGAATACTTTAAGGCCAATAAATCCAATACATCCATGGTGAGTACCTGCGAGAACACCAATCATGATCAAATCTACCTTCATCACTAAAATGTATAAATCCACTTTTAAACGGCTGCCAGTGTCACTTTTGTAGATAATGCTGCAGCTAACGCACAATGTTTAGAATTTTTTTTAATTAAAAAAAAAGTGTAGAAAGTTATTCTTAATTATGGTAACGTGGTCTTGTTTACTATCCCCAGTACTTTGTGTAGCCAAAATTAGCGAGCTTTGCACACACACAAAAACAGACATTATTTAATAAACTGTTATGTATTAAATTGGTACTTCACTTAGTTAAATTAGCCAGTTTAGCGTTAGCAAAAAATCAAGGGGGGGGGGGGGGGGGGGCGATAGTAAAGCCCTGCAACCCTCAATTAAGCATTTTAATATAGCAATAAGTGAAAATAAATGAAGTGGTACAAATTGTCTTTTGCGTTAGAGGACCGGGACCAAGCAATTTCTGCCAAAAAGCAAAAATCTGCAAGTAATTGATTCTGTGTCAGCAATTGCCTTCCAAACGTGGACATATGTCAGTACTCCGCTTGACAGTTAGCGCAAACGCAAGTACGCGTTTGCACATAACATCCCAAACATGGTCGGCACTCCTCCACAGTATCAGCTTCTCATGATCAACACTTAATTGATTGCTCCATGCGCTTCTTTTCATCACAGGTCACAAGTCCGGCCCTTAAGGACTGGTGTCCTGCATGTTTTAGATGTTTCCCTCCTCCAAAACATGTGATTCAAATGATAAGCGCATCGCATCATTCCAGTCCTCGAGGGCCGAAGTCCTGCATGTTTTTGCTGTTTCCCTCCTCCCAGATTTTGATAGAACCAGCCAAACGGTTTGATCCCGTTGCTTTTACAATTGTCAAACTCTGCTCCTTGGGTGCTAGAGTATTGCATGTTTTAGATGTATCCCCCCTCCAACACACCTGATTCAAACTAGGCTTTCATCATTTTTAGTGTTTTGGACAGTCGCTCGTTTACACAGGTGTCAAAGTCCAGTCCTCGAGGGCCGAAGTCCTGCATGTTTTTGCTGTTTCCCTCCTCCAACACACCTGATTCAAATGATAAGAGCCTCATCATTCAAATGATGAGAGCCTCATTTGAATCCAGTGTGATGGAGGAGGGAAACATCGAAAACATGCAGGACTTCAACCGTCGAGGACTGGACTTTGACACCTGTGTAAACGAGCGACTGTCCAAAACAATAAAAATTATGAAAGCCTAGTTTGAATCAGGTGTGTTGGAGGGGGGATACATCTAAAACATGCAATACTCTAGCACCCAAGGAGCAGAGTTTGACAATTGTAAAAGCAACGGGATCGAACCGTTTGGCCGGTTCTATCAAAATCTGGGCTCACCATTGGCTAAGCAGTAGGTGGGGCAGGATGTGAGAGAGTGAGAGTGAGAAAGAGACACCCACCTAAAACGAGGTGATTGTGCCACGCCAATAAAAATGCTGTAAAAATATTCCATCACTCTTGATCCTTGAGGTAATTTGATAAAAGCATGTTATCAAGACACTTAGGAGCTCTTCCAAAATTGAGAAAAATGAATGTGTGGAGAGGATCAGGGCCGTGCAGTTCCCCAAGCCATCTCTATGGGGCTGCCTGGCGCTGTTGAGCTACACACCCCTTACACAAAAAAAAGCCAAGCAAACAATGTTTTCAGCTACGAAACAGAGCAGAAGGCTTAAGCAAAAATAAGTTGAAAGCCACCAAAATGTGAGTGAAACGAGGTGAAAACCGAGCATAGGGAACCAGGGAGGACTTTTTTTTTTTTTTTTTTTAACAGTCGAACGCCGAGCAAACCAAATCACATAACATGACGTTTGCGACCTTCTGTTTTTGTCAGTCATGTGAGGGAAAAAAAGTCTACATGTCGACACCTTGAAATCAACAGATTTTGGCTTCTAAACGCGAAAATATTAGCGTAACTTTTTTGGGGGGGAAAGGGGCTGGCGGGTGTGTGCTCGCCATCCAAAGCTTGAGCAGCTCATTATTCAATCGCGATGTAATGAAATCATCAATAAAAATACCCTTTTGAGACAACAGTTCCTTTTTTCCTTCTCCCCGGAAACGTGGCATGAGAATACTTACAGGGGGCGAGGTTTTCCAAACGGTGACTTTTAATAATCCAAATGGTGCCGAACATTCGAGTTAAATAAAAGGGAAAAAAGCAAGAGGAAAAACGACGTAGCTCGTACTAGCCCCAATAACACGACGAAGGCTACCAAGCTTCTCCTTCATTCCCCTCGCCACTGTAATGCTGGGGAGAAAAACAATTAAGATGATTTCAATTTGAAAAAAAAAAGAAGAGCTTTGTCGTGTTAAAGTGTCAATTTTCTTGTCGATGTTGCAGCAGGTTGAAACTAGAGGTGGCCACCAAAAAGTGCTACTGTTGGGGGTTAACTTTGCTGTGAGAGACGCCTTCTGATTGGATCAAGCCAGCCACCAATCAGTAGGAAGCGCTTAACTTTGCTGTGAGAGACGCCTTCTGATTGGATCAAGCCAGCCACCAATCAGTAGGAAGCGGAGTGGAGGGGGGGCGTTGACGTCACGCGTCACGGGGCAGAGATCGGAACGCAATTGGTCGGGAAGTTCTCGAGAAAACTGGATTCTTTTAAAGGGATGAAGTTTTTCATGGATTGCTTTTCGTTCATATTAGGTTCATTTCGTATTATTAACCAACAATAGCAAAATCTAAACTCAAATTATTTTCAATTTATAGGTCTCAAACTCGAGTCCTGCATGTTTAGAGGTGTCCCTCCTCAAAAACACCTGAATTAAATGAGAAGGATCGCTATCAGGTTTCGGCAGAGCTTGCTGATGAGCTGATCCTTTGAATCAGGTGTGCTGCAGGAGGGAAACCTCTAGTGCAGAGGTGGGCATCGAGGGCCGGAGTCCTGCAGGTTTTGCATGTTGCCCTTCTCCAACACAGCTGATATATGATCAGCTCATCAGCAAGCTCTGCATAAGCCTGATAACGATCCTGCTGATTGGAATCAGCTTGTGTTGGAAGTGAGAAACCTCCAAAACCTGCAGGACTCCGGCCCTCGAGGACCGAGATTGCCCACCTCTGCTCTAGTGTCTAGTAAAACATGCAGGGCTGCTCAGCCCTGGAGGACCGGAGTTTGAGAGCTGTGTTTTAATTGGTTAATATTTGTGTTTTAGGTGTAAACTTAGCAGTGACGTATGAAAATATGGAGCAATACTGTATATTATACAATACTCTATGACAATAATATACAATGTGTACATTGCATGTACCTTTAAATTTGTTTAAAGGTAATTACGTAATGTTATGTACACTATGTTAAACACAAAAATAATATATGGAAATTATACCAAGCTGTAGTCACAAAATTAAGCCCTCATTTTATTATAAATGCACATTTATTGAGATTAAATTGTAGGTTAACGAGAAGAAAAATATAAAATTTCCCTAAAATATTTTTGGCCTAACTCATGGTAGTAAACCCCTCTTTATTTATATTTAACATTTTACGTAGGAATTGAAAATTCATCAGTTTTCATACCAGGTTGTTGGGCAATATCACCCTCTGCTGTTGACAAATATTAACGTCACAATACTCTTGTTGCTTTGCGAATGTCATGTGAACAAACTGTGGATGCTGCGATAACTAGGACAACTACACAGTCATGATGGTTTGAACCCAACTAACTTGCCAAAATTTTGTTTAAAAATTTGGTTGGTCTTTTTCAATCATTTTGCAAAATTAATCCAACAACACAACATTAAATGACAATGACACAGCATATTTTATTATAAAAATCACGAAACAATATTTTATTACACATAGCAAAAACAGGAGAACAATTATGTTAACTCAAATCAGTTTTAGTTGGACTAATATTTGTTTCTTTATGTTGATCATTTTTGCTTTACGTTAACTGTATAGCAAGCGCAAACACGCACACACACACACAATTATGATAGTCCCAGATATAAATGAAGCACAATGCAACAAAATGTAAAGACTGAATTTGAGTTGTTGTTTTTTTAATTCAATAAATAATTTTTGAAATACACAAATGCAATTGTGGATAACTTATTTCGAAAAGGCGCTTAAAACAACAGATGTATCAAGTGAAACCTTTCTATCTCCCCACACATGTTTAAAAACAAACATTACCTTAGCCCTGATCTTTGCAAAACACTTTCTGCTGTCCTTTCTTTGATCAAACGAAGTCAATGAGTAAAAAAACTAAACAAATACAGACATGGCATGTTTTTCTATAAATTTGGCAATGCTGTGTAGAAGTTACACACCTGAGTTGGCTTTAGAAATAATAAAACAAGTCCTAAGAAGTTCTGTACACCGACTAATGTTTTTCACGTTCAAACTGATTGTTTCCATCAATCAATCAAATCCAACCTAGTCAAGCACCCTGCATGTTCTATGAATATGGCTTTTTACACAAAATCCAAACACTACAGAAGCATATTACTGCTACACAAACATTCAGTATCACGTTCTAATGTAATAAATTCCACATTTTAATGTGATAAATTTCATGTTAAAATGTGATAAGTTTCACATTACAACATGGCAAGTTCGACTCTGCATTCAGCAAAACAAAACAGAGCAATTTCTTCCGGTTCAGGCAATTAGCAGAGTCTTATTTTTCCATCTTATAAAGCCAAGTTACTATCTTTATAATTATGCTGCTCTTGTATAATACTGAAAATAAATTAGGCCAAATTCAATTCAAAAGATTTAAGATTTAAAAAGACACACATTGGGCTCTGCCGCAAGATATTGCTTCATTTTGTTTTGCCGAATGTGCAAGTCAAACTTTTGTTAACGCGAAACTTGCCACGTTGCAACGTGAAATTTGTCGCATTAAAATGTAATAGTGGACTTTTTTTTTGGTGTGGCAGCAATAGCTTCCATAGAATTCTCAACCTCCACAAGGGATTACATACTATACGCACTACATGCCACCTTTTCTTGATCAACATGCCAGAAAAACACTGATGGCTTGACTTAAAAAGAGGCACAGTTAGGCTATCAGGTACCAAAAAAAATGTCTATGGGTCAGTATCAGTACCAAACATAATAAAATGAAAGTCCTTTTTTTTTTTAACAAACAAAACTGTACACATTAATGCATAGTAAAACGAGAGCAATAGTGGCGCAAAAATAAAAGCGTGACAACACAATAACCCCCCTAAGAATCCCCAATTTTCTTTTCCATACAGTGTTTCCTTGGAGACCAAGACGCTTGCTCCATTATTTACCTTCGTATTTTGGATTGACCACCGTGGTAACAGCACTCTTGTAGATGGGATTCTCACCCTATAGGGGGGGAAACAAACAAACGTGTTTTAACAGAGCTCTAGGGGTGCACCCATTTTCACAATAATGCAAGCGAACAAAATTTTTTTCCATCTTTTTTTTTCTCTCCAACAATAATGTTTAAAGGTAGGGTCCGAAGCATTTCTCTAAAGAATGAACGCTGGATGAATACAAATGAAATCCATCTCAATCAACACCTCTGAGCTTCTGTTAATGTGTGCTGGTTATTTCATCCTTAATCTCCCCTCTTCCTGCCTGTTTTTGGCTTTTGTTTTAACCTGGCCGGGACGCTTCTGGGTGCTCAATAGTTTCCCTCCAGCCAATCACAGAGCGGAGGGCGTGCCACTGTGGGCCGGTGTACTACTGAAGGGCGCTGATTTGCCGAGGCGAGCTGAAAGTATTATTGCGCATGCGCTCAGTGCCAGTCTGTCGAGGCCATCAAGGCATACTAAATGATGGAAATGAACAGAAGTCCTTTATTCCCATTCATATGGGTTTTAACTGAAGGAGAGGCTCGGGGCTGAAGAGTGGCGCGGAATTAAGAGCCAAACATAGAATGCTAGGCTGCTAATTTAGCAAAATACTACAATAAGCTACCAGTGCTGGGCTGAGTTGCTGTCAGAGGCTGGGGGCGTGAACCGTTGAGATCAATGGGAGGAACATCAGTTTAGAATGTTGTGTTTGCAAACTGCAACGGAAATACGTCAGACTCGAGCTTTAAATAAGAAAATAATTCCCTTTCATGTGGCAAAAATGTTCCATTTTATGAGAACAGCATAAAATCGCAAAACACTCCACCCGATAATTTTACAAAAGTAAAGCAGAAGGGGAAATTTTTTTTTGCTAATTATTTCACGACGCTAATTTATTTGTCAACATTAAAAAAAAAAAAGTAAAAACGAGTAAAGAAAAATCAATAAATCTTATTTCCAAAATTTAACTTGAGAAAAAAGTAATTTTCACAAAAATAATACAGCCATTATAAGAACCCCCCCAAGAGGGTATGGTTATTTTAAGTCCTTATTGCTGCTAAACAAACCAATACCGCTCTCAAACTTTTATATATTTTAGAGAACATGTGAGAGATTACATTTCATGAAAAAAGACACGTGATTCACAAGGTCAATTAAAACAAAAGGTCAAAAGGTTACTAAAATATGCACCAATCCTCTAAAGGACTGCAAATTTGGAATCCTTGTTGATTTCCCTTTTCAACAATACCCGTTTTGTGAAAATTGACCCAGTAGTTCCAGGGATATGAGGGTTCAAGGGAAAGCGGCCACGCCCCTTTTCTCTGAAAATTATTCAAATTCGGCGGGCCGTACCTCCCAAACCCCTGCTTTGATTTACCTACAATTTAAGATGTAATGTTGTGCCAATCATGATGAACAATATCAACAAGTTTAGTTAAAATTTAAATCTTTAAAAAAAAATTTTTTTTTGGGGGGGGGGGGGGGGGATTTGGGATGGAACGACCCAAAACTTAATAACATTATAACAAACATTATTGTTTATAAATTTTATAAAATAGTGGAAATCGATTCATTCATTTGCATGAAAATAAAGTGGAAATATGACAAAAACATGTAAAGTCATGAAGCTGTCATATTATTATTTTTTTTATATATATATTCTAAGAATAATGGTTGCATTGTTCGGTTTGTAAGGAAGGCATGTGACTGACCGTGTCCCACTTAGCGTTCATCTTCTCCTTTTCAAACTTGGCGAACTCTCGGCGGTCGTGAATGATCATGAGCAGCTTGAGGATGAGCAGCAGAGCCAATCCGATCAAGACGATGCCGGCGACGACTCCGGCTACGATTGGGATGATATCAGGACCCGCTGGGCATTCTGTTAAAAAAAAAGAAAAAAAAAAGAAGACATGTATCCAATAGAATAAAAAGAGCTCTGCTTCCAAAGGATAAGTCAACAAGGGCCTTTTTGGTTATTCCTTTTGTGATGTCACCACAGAGAGACACCAGTGATGGTGATTTTTGTCAGTTTTGAATGACATAATAAAGGGGGATCTATATCTTTACAAGAATAAAATCGGAATGCGAGGAAAGGCGTTAACTATTTTTAAAATGGTTAATACATTTTAAAAAAAAAATCTGAAGAGAGACAAATACCACCTAAAAGAGTAATACGCAATTTTTTCAAGAACAAGATTAGATGACAGAACTTCTTGAACAACTACTACTGCAATTTATATTTTGTCCACACAGTTTGTGTCACTTGGAAAAACATGTCAACTAGGGTCCGAATTCTGATGACACAGCACAATGTACACGTTTAGCACGCCATCTTTAGTACCCAGCATCTCCACCACGTAGACCTCCTTGGTGTCGTTCCTGATGGCGAAAGTGTAGTAGAACCAACAATCGTTAGCGTCTCTCTCCTTGCAGTGCGTGAGTGGGAAGCTCTGGTCGGTGGGCTGAGGAAGCTTCTCGCGGTCCTTCACTTTGATCAGCACAAAGTCACTGCAGTCGCGCTCGCAGGTGTCCTTCTTCTCGCCTGCTTGGAACGCTCGGCACTGCACACACTCCCTAAGAAGAACATCAGAATATTAGGAGAAAAAAATGCAAATTTATAAAAATAAAGCTGAAGTTCTACAAAAAATAATCTAAATTTTACAAGTCACAATTTCACAGAAATATAATTGTATTTGCAGTCCTTGAGTCCTAAAATAAAATCAACAATTCAGCATATTTACAGAAAAAAAAACATTGTAAAAAATTATAATAAAAAAATTTAAATTTTGGAGACCAAAGTCCCAACATTTGGATTTAGTAGATTTACAAAAGATTCTTTTACATTTTTATGAAAGTAATTCTGCCTTTTACAGTTCAAGTAAAACTTATTAAACTAAAGTTTAAACTTATGTATTTATTTAACCTTTATTTAAAAAGGTAAAATGTTTGAGAACTAATTCTCATTTACATACATGATCTGGACTGTTGAAATAAAAATAATAATAATAATAAAGCTGAAATTTTTACAAAAAATAGTGTGAATTTTACAAGACTGAAGTCATTAACGAAATTTATAGAACATCATATCAGATTTTTTTTAATTACAAAAAGACGTAATTTTATGGCACTTGATTCACAATGTAAAAAAATGCTGCAATTATAAACTCAGAATATTATGAGAACAAATTTATTTACAATAATGTAATACCCCCCAATTTATTTATTTTTTAAAGATTTCAAGATTTCCCCTAAAATGTTAACGTAACTTTGGTTTGTATTTTGTACTGACTTGTGCTCAGCGCAGACCCCGGGGCAGGTGGGGCAGATCTCACAGGTGGGTCCCTGGAACTTGGGGTTGGTGCATTTGCAGACGCCGCACTCGCAGGTTCCCCGACCATTGCAGATCTGTCCGTTCTTGGCCAGGCAGGTGGACGTGTCCAGGGAGCAGTCGCATGCACTGCCCGTGTAGTTGTTGTCGCACATGCACACGCGACACTCGCAACGACCGTGGCCTGACAACACACACGCACACGCACACACGCACGCACACACGCACGCACGCACGCACGCACACGCACACGCACACGCACACGCACACGCACACGCACACGCACACACACACACAGCACAAATTTATGTGCAGTACCTCTAATTGCGAGTGTGTTAAAGAAAAAACAAATCTGAGTAATAAAGACTTAAAAATGAATAAAAAAATATTTAAATAAATACATACTGTACATAAATAAATAAAAGACTTCTAAAACAGTTTGATTCCACGACTTGAAGAAATGGCAGCTACTCATGCCTACCTCCGCAGAGCTTGTTGTTGGAGCGGTCGCAGTTGAAGTTGTCACACTCGCAGTACTTTCCACTGTAGATTTCAGTTGGGTTGTCTCTCTTCTTGCACTCGCAGGTTCCGCACACGCAGTCGCCGTTATTGCTGCAGATGTCCGTGCCGTTGTCCTTGCGGCAATTAGCATCCAGATCCTCCGTCCGAACCTCGTCCGTGCTGCACTCGCACAGACGTCCTATGCGACCTTCGTTGCATCTGACAAAACAAAATTACCTGAATATTACACTGGTATTCTCGTCAAATTGCATATTTTGAATTGAGAATGCTTATCAGTATTGCTATATGCTCCATTCATTTATGTTCCTGCTCCAAGCGTGCTAGTAAAGTTGTCTGAAGGTGAATAATTATTGTAATATCTGTGCTATTTTCTGTTAGCCAGTCTATGGCGTTTTGCATTATATGTTAGCCTTAAGCTAGCAGACTTTCATTAGATGGAATTATATTTTGCTTGGTTAAGCACTTTGGTGTTGGTTGTACAAACTTTATTATGTTTTATTTTATGTGTCACTTTTAGAGTAAATATCAACTAGGCGTGACAAACAGCTTGAATCAGGTACGCTTCACTTCTTTGGAGAACAGTGAGCGAGAGAATCTTCGTTTCCTTCTTTTGTGATACAATTTTTGACAGTGAGCGAGAACAGGCCTTAAGGAATACTTTAAAATATATTTTTGAGTTTAAATGTGTTGAAAACATATGGGAGGAATAAAAGTTTTGAATTTTTTTTTTGTATGGGCTCTCAAAGCAGTGGTTTTAAGAGTGGTATAAGAACCATTCGCTCGCTCCCTTTAGTAGTAAGCCAAAAAAAGCAATGAATTAAATTTAATTTACCACAATTAAAATATGCAATACAATCAAATACGCTATGCAGTACTTTTTTTTAACCTTAAGTACAGTAATTTTATTTAATACAATTGAATTGTTCAGTTTAACTTCTATATGTAACAATACATTTTGAATGTAATTGTTAAAGAGTTTTTCTTTTAAAACACTTAAAAGTATGATGTATATTCAACTAATTTGTGACGCAAAACTATTACGTTATATTGAAATAACATTGCATTATTGTGCAATACATAATTATATTTCTTTTATTATTATCATTATTATTACTTTCACTAAAACTGAGTTAAAGCAATCGTGGTGTTGATGATAGCCAAGCCTGTTGCTAATAACCCCGAAGTGGATCTCTTTC